>NC_092284.1:1243705-1246205 GCF_036320965.1 Panulirus ornatus
GGACTGGGCCTTTGAGGGAATATCCTCACCTGGACCTCTTCTCTGTTCCTTCTTTTGGAAAATTTAAAAAAAAAAAAAAAAAAAAAAAAAAAAAAAAAAAAAAAAAAATCCCACGTATTCCCTGCGTGTCGTAGAAGGCGACTAAAAGGGAGGGGAGCGGGGGGCTGGAAATCCTCCCCTCTCAGTTTTTTTTTAAATTTTCCAAAAGAAGGAACAGAGAAGGGGGCCATATGAGGATATTTCCTCAAAGGCCCAGTCCTCTGTTCTTAACGCTGCCTAGCTAATGCGGGAAATGGCGAATAGTATGAAAAAAAAAATATATATATATATATATAATATATATATATAATATATATAATATATACATTATTGACGTATATGTGTGTATATATATACATACGTATATACATGTAATAACATATAGATGTGTACGTTTATATGTACGTACATATATTTACGTACATGTATGTACATATATATGTGCGTATATATACATACTTGTATACGTACACATATACAATATACGTACGTATATTGTATGTATATATTCGTACATACACATTCGTATATGGTACATATGAGGTAGGAATGTATACTTACATATATTCTATATATACGTACATATATTTACGTATGTGTATATATATATATATATATATATATATATATATATATATATATATATATATTTTTTTTTTTTTTTTTTTTTTTTTTAATACTATTCATTTCCCGCATTAGCAAGGTAGCGTTAAGAACAGAGGACTGGGCCTTAGAGGGAATATCCTCACCTGGCCCCCTTCTCTGTTCCTTCTTTTGGAAAATTGAAAAAAAAAAAAAAAAAAATGAGAGGGGAGGATTTCCAGCCCCCCGCTCCCTTCCCTTTTAGTCGCCTTCTACGACACGCAGGGAATACGTGGGAAGTATTCTTTCTCCCCTATCCCCAGGGATATATATATATATATATATATATATATATATATATATATATATATATATATATATATATTATATATGTACGTATATATATATATATATATATATATATATATATATATATATATATATATATATATATATATATACACACGTACATATATACATACGTATATGTACTAACGTATACGGACGTAAGTACATGTATATATACGTACATATGTATATACGTACGTATATCCGTATATATATACGTACGTATAAATGTACGTATATATACGTTCGTGCATAAATATACGTACGTGTATATATACGACATATATGTCTAAATATATGTACAATATACGTATAAAAATCTGCGTACATATATACGTACGTATAAATATACTCACGTATATGTGCGTCCATATGTACGCAAGAATAAATATTTGTACGTATATATATAAGCGTATATATATATATATACGTACATATACGTATGTACCTATGTATATATACGTACGTATATATCCGTACATGTAAGATAGGAATATATGCGTTCATATACTTTCGTATGTGTTCGTAATATACCTATGTACATATTTACGTATATATATATATATATATATATATATATATATATATATATATATATATATATATATATATATATATATATATATATATGTGCGTATGTATATTATACACGTACATAGATATACGTACGTATATATATATATATATATATATATATATATATATATATATATATATATATATATATTATATACGTACCTACATATATATGTACGCACATATATACGTATATATATATATATATATATATATATATATATATATATATATATATATATATATATATACGATGTACGTACGTAAATGTATATGGACGTACATATAGATATTTACGTACGTATACATGTACGTTCGTTTATATGTACGTTCATATATTTACGTACATGTACATATATGCGTATATATACGTACGTACATATATACAATATACGCACGTATACATGTGTACGTACATATATATTTATATATATCTACGTACATATACGTATATGTCCGTACATATAAGAAGTATTTATATGTACGTACATATATTTAATTATACATATACGTACATATAGTCTATATATATGTACGTATATTTACATGCGTATATATATGGACGTACATAGATATAAGTACAAATTTATGTACGTACATATACGTGTATATATATATGTATATATATCTACGTACATATACGTATATGTCCGTACATATAAGAACGTATATATATGTACGTCATGTACGTACATATATTCATACATATACTTACGTACATATAGTCTATATATATATATATATATATATATATATATATATATATATATATATGTATATATATATATATATATATATATATATATATATATATATATATATATATATATATATATATATACGTATGTGTACGTACGTATATATATGGACGTACATAGATATACATAAGTACACATTTATGTACGCACATATACGTATATATATGTACGTACGTACATATATACATACGTATATG
>NC_092284.1:1251205-1253705 GCF_036320965.1 Panulirus ornatus
TATAAATTTACGTGCGTCCGTATACATACGTACGTAGTGTACATGTACGTATATATTTACGTACATATACGTATATGTCCGTACATATAAGGTAGATATACATACGTATATACACTTACGTATATAGATACGTACATATATTTACGTGTATATATATATATATATATATATATATATATATATATATACGTACATATATATGAATATATATACGTACATATAGTCTATATATATGTACGTATATTTACGTGCGTATGTATATGGACGTACATAGATATCTAAGTACAAATTTATGTACTTACATATATATGTGTATATATATATGTATATATATCTACGTACATATACGTATATGTCCGTACATATAAGAACGTATATATATGTACGTCATGTACGTACATATACATATACTTACGTACATATAGTCTATATATATATAATATATATATATATATATATATATATATATAATATATATATATATATATATATACCTCGCAAACGCGGGAGACAGCGACAAAGAAAAAAAAAAAATTTATATATATATATATATATATATATATATATATATATATATATATATATATATGTACGTACGTACATATATACATACGTATATGGACGCATGTATATATATATAAATGCGTATATATATATACGTAGGTGTAAATATGTACGTACTATACGTGCGTACATATACGTACGAATGTGTATTCGTACGTACATATACGTATATATAACCTATAGATGTACGTACGTATATACATATGTACGTGCATACGTACATATACGTGCATATATATACGTACGTATATGTACGTACATATTTACGTATATGCGTACATACATATATATTTACGTATATACATGTACATACATATGTACGTATGTACATGTATTGACGTATATATCTACGTACATATATACATACGTATATACATATAACGTAGATATGTGTTTATATATACATATATTTACGTACATGTATGTACATATATATACGTACGTATATTTGTACTATACGTACGTATAAATATACCTACGTATATATGTGCGTACATATCTATATACGTACGTATATATTTACGTACATATACGTATGTACCTATGTATAAATATGTACGCACGTATATGTATATGAATGCAATATATGTATATATTTACGTATATATATATATATATATATATATATATATATATATATATATATATATATATATACATATATATATATGTATATATATATATATATATATATATATATATATATATATACACATACGTATATATATGGATGTATAGATATACGTACGTCCATATATACGTACCTACGTAGGTATACGTACATATATGTATATACGTATATGTATATAATGTACTTATATTTATAAATAAGTACATATATGTACGTACATGTATTTACGTATATATACGTACGCATACATATTTACGTACGTAAATGTACATATATACATATATATATAATTGTACTAACGTATATAGACGTACGTGTATATATACGTACATCTATATGTGCGTATATATATATATTATATATATTGTACGTATATATATACGTACGTCCGTATACGTTAGTACATTTATATACGTATATGTACGTCCCATACTTAGTACCGACATATATATACATATACGTACGTATATGTTCATATACGACATATATGTACATATACGTATATGTACATTCATATATATACATAGGTACATACGTATATATATATATAATTATATATTATATAATATATATATATATATATATATATATATATATATATATATAACGTACGTAAATATATATACGTGTATATATATATATATATATATATATATATATATATATATATATATATATATACAACACACACCACGTATACGCACATATATGTACATGTCCGTTATACGTTATATGTATATTCGCATGTATACATGTACGTACATACATACGTACAGGTACATATAATATATATATGTGCGCACGTGTATATGTACGTACATACATCTATATGTACGTCCATACATATAGGTATATATATATACATAGGGACATATACGTCGTTATATAAGTACGTATGTACGCTGTAATATGTACGTACATATACGAACTTCCGTCCATTTAAGTACACACACACACATATGTGTATATATATATATATATATATATATATATATATATATATATATATATATGCACATATATATGCACGTTAGTATATGTACGTATATATTCCATTATATGCACGGACATACGTATATGTACGAACATATATGTACGCACATATATATGTATGTACATATGTATACGTACGTGTAAATATATATATATATATATATATATATATATATATATATATATATATATATATTATATATACATATATACGTATGCACATATATACGTACGTGTAGTATAAACGTACATGTACATACATATGTATGTACATATACGTAAATATGTACGTACATATACGTACGTATATAT
>NC_092284.1:1258705-1296205 GCF_036320965.1 Panulirus ornatus
ATTGATTGAGAGGGTGAAGGCATGTACAGAGCATCAGATTGGGGAAGAGCAGTGTGGTTTCATTAGTGGTAGAGGATGGGTGGATCAGGTATTTGCTTTGAAGAATGTGAGAACTACTTTGAAAAGCAAATGGATTTGTATGTAGCATTTATGGATTTGGAGAAGGCATATGATAAGAGTTGATAGAGATGCTCTGTGGAAGGTACTACGAATATATGGTGTGGGAGGCAAGTTGTGATAAGCAGTGAAAAGTTTTTATCGAGGATGTAAGGCATGTGTACGTGTAGGAAGAGAGGAAAGTGATTGGTTCTCAGTGAATGTAGGTTTGCAGCAGGGGTGTGTGATGTCTCCATGGTTGTTTGTTTATGGATGGGTTTGTTAGGGAGATTGATGCAAGAATTTTGGAAATAGGGGCAAGTATGAAGTCTGTTGTGGATGAGAGAGCTTGGGAAGTGAGTCAGTTGTTGTTTGCTGATGATACAGCACTGGTGGCTGATTCATGTAAGAAACTGCAGAAGCTGGTGACTGAGTTTGGTAAAGTGTGTGGAAGAAGAAAGTTAAGAGTAAATGTGAATAAGAGCAAGGTTATTAGGTACAGTAGGGTTGAGGGTCAAGTCAACTGGGAGGCAAGTTTGAATGGAGAAAAATTGGAGGAAGTAAAGTGTTTTAGATATCTGGGAGTGGATCTGGCAGCGGATGGAACCGTGGAAGTGAATCATAGGGTGGGGCAGGGGGCAAAAATCCTAGGAGCCTTGAAGAATGTTTGGAAGTCGAGAACATTATCTCGGAAAGCAAAAATGGGTATGTTTGAAGGAATAGTGGTTCCAACAATGTTGTATGGTTGCGAGGCATGGGCTATGGATAGAGTTGTGCGCAGGAGGATGGATGTGCTGGAAATGAGATGTTTGAGGACAATGTGTGGTGTGAGGTGGTTTGATCGAGTAAGAAACGTAAGGGTAAGAGAGATGTGTGGAAATAAAAAGAGCGTGGTTGAGAGAGCAGAAGAGTGTTTTGAAATGGTTTGGCCACATGGTGAGAATGAGTGAGGAAAGATTGACCAAGAGGATATATGTGTCGGAGGTGGAGGGAACGAGAAGTGGGAGACCAAATTGGAGGTGGAAAGATGGAGTGAAAAAGATTTTGAGTGATCGGGGCCTGAACATGCAGGAGGGTGAAAGGCGTGCAAGGAATAGAGTGAATTGGAACGATGTGGTATACTGGGGTCGACGTGCTGTCAATGGATTGAATCAGGGCATGTGAAGCGTCTGGGGTAAACCATGGAAAGTTCTGTGGGGCCTGGATGTGGAAAGGGAGCCGTGGTTTTGGGCATTATTACATGACAGCTAGAGACCGAGTGTGAACGAATGGGGCCTTTGTTGTCTTTTCCTAGCACTACCTCGCACTATGGGGGGAGGGGGATGTTATTCCATGTGTGGCAAGGTGGCGATGGGAAGAAATAAAGGCAGACAGTATGAATTATGTACATGTGTATATGTCTGTGTGTGTGTATGTGTGTATATATATATATATATATATATATATATATATATATATATCCCTGGGGATAGGGGATTAAGAATACTTCCCACGTATTCCCTGCGTGTCATAGAAGGCGACTAAAAGGGGAGGGAGCGGGGGCTGGAAATCCTCCCCTTTTTTTTTTTTTAATTTTCCAAAAGAAGGAACAGAGGGGGCCAGGTGAGGATATTCCAAAAAAGGCCCAGTCCTCTGTTCTTAACGCTACCTCGCTAACGCGGGAAATGGCAAATAGTTTAAAAGAAAAAGATATATATATATATATATATATATATATATATATATATATATACACATTGAGATGTATAGGTATGTATATTTGCGTGTGTGGACGTGTATGTATATATGTGTATGGGGGTGGGTTAGGCCATTTCTTTCGTCTGTTTCCTTGCGCTACCTCGCAAACGCGGGAGACAGTGACAAAGCCAATATATATATATATATATATATATATATATATATATATATATATATATATACACACACATATATATATATATATATACACACACATATATATATATATATATATACTTTTTTTTTTTGTCGCTGTCTCCCGCGTTTGCGATAAAGAAAGCGACCCAGGGATAGACAAAATACTTCCTTCTTATTCTCCGAGTGTCATAGAAGGCAACTAAATGGTGTCTCCCCTCTCGTTTTACTTCTTAATACAAAAAAAAATTAAAATTAACGAACCTCTCATGAGGACTATCAAGTGCACAGAGCTTTGCAGTTTGGTTGCATGCATCCTTAGCCCAACCTGTGGATGACTGAAGAATTATGCAATCCTCCTTTTATTAATTGCCTTTGAAACTAATTTGTTGTGCATTCCAACAGCCATTTATTTAGTTTTATTAACCTGTTCTTTAGCTTCACAAAAATTATTATTCTTACTATTATGGGTAACTGCATTCAGAGGTGAGAAAATATACAAGAGGGCTAACCTGTAAACTTAAGTGCTCTATTCTTAATCATGATTGGTTACTGAATTCAGGAAAAATAGTCTAACTGCACTACTATCACTGCCTGTGTAAACCAGACATCAGATCTACAATGCCACACGATGTAATACACTATGGAATTTTATCTACACAGAGTCCAAGGACTGTAAGACGACTAATGCCACACGATGTAATACACTATGGAATTTTATCTACACAGAGTCCAAGTTCTGTAAGACGACTAGTCTAACTCACCCTAGTTAGGTTTAGCCTTTTCTATCCTTAAATGTTTTTGAAATTCTACCAATACTTTTAATGTAATTTCTTCTGATAGAAAACCTGATTGACCTCCAAAAATTGTAAATTTTATAGGTTACAGGTAACTACAATGGTAAATGTACAATTTCACCCCAGTAAAGTTTCAATAATATAGTTCATTCTCTAATAATTAGCTCTTAGCTTTTGCTAATTGTATTAAATTTCAATGTAACCACAGCAAAGCTTGAACAAATGTCGGTCTAACATTAAATGAAAATATCACACAAAAGCTCGAGTTTATACAATAATTTTGTTTAATTCTATTATTTAATACTTACAGGAAGAGAAATTAACCCGATTTTATTCATTTGACATTCTAATTTAATATTGTAAATGAGTAGATTATCATCAGACTTGAATATATTCTTTGACACTGTAGTGACTACTTGGACTTGTTATTTCTGCAGAACAGAACTCACCTTGTGCCTGCTAACCATTTGATGTTTTTGCTTATCTGCTGCTTTATGTCTGTTCAGTATTTATACTAACCATATTTAAAACTTCTATTCTAATTTCAGGAAAACCATGAATGTAATTAATTTTGTATGTCTGTGTTTGGTGGTGGAATTGTGAAGGAGTTGCATTTGTATAATTCTATTTAATGGTTTTTGATATACTGTAATACTTATTTTGAAGTTTCTTTTTTTTTTTTTTTTACCAAATTTCTAATTCTAATACTGACTATTTGTGTTATATTTTCTAACCCTACACATTTGCTTTACTGTTACAGAAGCACTTAATATTTTGATTAATAAAATGGAAAGGCTTTTTACTTTGAAATATCATTTCCCCACATTCATTGATAATTTCTTCACTTTGAAATATTGACATTATTATTTACTACATTCATTGATAATAATGAATGGGAAGAATCGATTATATATATATAAATATATAAACATGATACTCAACTCCCATGTTCACATTACCTCCTATGCCAATCCAGCACCAGTGTGTCCATTTGAAAAGGGATTCGTCCTGGATGATGATGACCGATGCATATGTCCTACTGACCGTGGATTCTACGTTGACGAGAATGGAAACTGTGCACGATGCCCCATTGAACTGGGCTACGTGTTAACTGATGATGGAATGTGTATATGTGACCCTGAGAAGGGTTATGTACTCACCAGGGCTGGTACTTGTGACTGTCCTCCACCTGCTGTTAAAGACGTTGATGGCAAATGTGTGGGTTAGTAGATTTCATGTTATTTCTTACAACCACACACACTTTCCTTCTCTTTTTTTCCACCAAAACATACCCATATTTTGACTCGTCATTCTTATTACCTTTGGGGAGGTAATGAAGTTTTTCTCCATTCAAACTTACCTTCCAATTAACTTGACCCTCAACCCTACTGTAACTAATAACCTTGATCTTATTCACATTTACTCTTAACTTTCATCTTTCACACCTACTTTACCAAACTCAGTCACCAGCTTCTGCAGTTTCTCACAGAATCAGCCACCAGTGCTGTGTCATCAGTGAACAACCACTGACTCGCTTCCCAAGCTCTCTCATCCACAACAGACTTCATACTTGCCCCTCGTTCCAAAACTCTTGCATTCACCTCCCTAACAACCCCATCCATAAGCAAATTAAACAACCATGGAGACATCATGCACCCCTGCCGCAAACCCACATTCACCGAGAACCAATCACTTTCCTCTCTCCCTACACGTACACATGCCTTACATCCTCAATAAAAACTTTTCACTGCTTCTAACAACTTGCCTCCCATACCATATATTCTTAAAACCTTCCATAGAGCATCTCTATCAACTCATGTGCCTTCTCCAGATCCATAAATGCTACATACAAATCCATTTGCTTTTCTAAGTATTTCTCACATACATTCTTCAAAGCAAACACCTGATCCACCCATCCTCTACTACTTCTGAAACCACACTGTCCTTCCCCAATCTGATGCTCTATACATGCCTTCACCCTCTCAATCAATACCCTCCCATATAATTTACCAGGAATACTCAGCAAACTTGTACCTCTGTAATTTGAGCACTCACCTTTATCCCCTTTGCCTTTGTACAATGGCACTATGCACGCATTCCACCAATCCTCAGGCATCTCACCATGAATCATACACTAAATAACCTTACCAACCAGTCAACAATACAGTCACCCCCTTTATTTAATAAATTCCACTGCAATACCATCCAAACCCGCTGCTTTGCCGGCTTTCATCTTCTGCAAAGCTTTTACTACCTCTTCTCCGTTTACCAAATCATTTTCCCTAACCCTTCATTTTGCACACCACCTTGACCAAAACACCCTATATCTGCCACTATCAAACACATTCAACAAACCTTCAAAATACTCACTCCATCTCTTCTCACATCACCACTACTTGTTATCACCTCCCCATTAGCCCCTTCACCGAAGTTCCCATTTGTTCCCTTGTCTTACGCATTTTATTTACCTCCTTCCAAAACATCTTTTTATTCTACTTAAAATTTAATGATACTCCCTCACCCCAACTCTCATTTGCCCTCTTTTTCACCTCTTGCACCTTTCTCGATCTCCTGCCTCTTTTATACATCTCCCACTCATTTGCATCATTTCCCTGCAAAATTGCCCAAATGCCTCTCTTCTCTCACTAATAATCTTACTTCATCCCACCACTCACTATAATAAATATAAATGTATATATAAAAGATATAACTACCATTTGGTAAAGCATACTGTGGTTCACCCACTCTCCTTGCTTGTGCCCAATTATTAAACTACTTGATGTGCAAACATATTATTCATCAATCACAGTGAGGACCGAGCCACCACCACCCATTGGATGCACCAGTGATGACGAATGCCCAGTAGACAAGGCCTGTGACCGGGGTTCTTGTGTACCTCCTTGTGGCTTTGACCCATGTGCCAAGTATGCAACTTGCATCAATGCCAACCACAAGGCCATCTGTACCTGCATCTCTGGATACACTGGAGACCCATACCAGAAGGATGATGGATGCAGTCAGTTCCTGCTCATTTACTTTGCATGTTCCTCATCCTTGCATATACTTTGGTATACTATTGCCTTCTTGATGGTATGATCATTAAATATGTACTTAAAGTTAATCTTTTTTTTTTTTTTTGGTCATCACTATAAAAACATTCAAACCTGGTTTAACCAAGTAATTTCCCCCACACAGAGATAACATATGGAAGAACTGACTTACCCCGGCCTGATATGTTAGTCAACTGCCTTGCTGATGGTGTTCAGGTGGATATAAACATCGGTGATCCTGGCTTCAATGGAGTCCTGTATGTGAAGGGTTACTCCAAAAATGAAGAGTGCCGTAGGGTGCTCAAACCAGGTGTAGATGTTGGAACAATTGATTTCAAGGTCAAGTTCAACACTTGTGGCCTAATTCATGAAAATGTAAGTTCACTGAATAGCTTTCTTCTATCACGGCTGCTGGAAACAAATACCTAACAAATTATACACAAAAATGTTTAAGAAATTCTTTGGTGTTTCAGAATGTATAACAAGGTAAAGTTTATCAATATCAGTAAGAACTTTTAAAACTAAATTTGAATTATTTCACCATTTGCAGGGCATGGCCAGGTTCATCCTTGTGCTACAAGAGCACCCTAAATTGGTGACTTACAAAGCCCAAGCTTACCACGTCAAGTGTACTTACAACACTGGTGAGAAAACCGTCACCATTGGTTTCAATGTTTCTATGCTGACAACAGCTGGCACAATTGCTAATACCTGGCCCCCCACCTACCTGCATCATGAGGATTACCAATCCTAATGGTGATGCTATTGACAAGGCTGAGATTGGAGACATGCTGATGCTGCAAATACAAGTTGAACCTTCTGGTGAGTTTAGTAAAGTTTTAGGTTCAAATGCATTGACAAAATAGTACACATATATGGTTTGTCTGTTGAGATTCATAATGTGAGAATGTAACTGGTTAACTATTCATATTTTTCCCATTTTTTCAGATATCTATGGAGGATTTGCACGCAGCTGCATTGCACTGACAGCAAACTCCGATGGTAGTGATAACGAACACCCAGTGACAGATGAAAATGGTTGTGCAACAGACCCATCTATATTTGGTGAATGGGAGCAAGATGATGACAAAGCCCTTGTTGCCATCTTCAGTGCTTTTAAGTTCCCATCTTCTAATTCTATACGGTTTCAGTGTAATGTCCGGGTATGCTTTGGTCGGTGTCATCCTATAAACTGTAATGGATATGACGCCTTTGGCAGACGTCGCCGTCGCCAGATAGAGTCAGATGCCGAGGTACTGTATAGGGATGAGGCTTCTTATGCTGGCCAGCTAAGAGAGATCCAAGTTAGCTCACAGCCCATAATTACAGTTGAGAGCCGCACTGCGAGACAAATTGCACCACAAGGTGAGTAGTAATGCACTGTCATAATTACATTAAAAGTCACAAATATAAATCATTCAATAGTTTAGGTACTATGCAGTTTAAACTCATAAGAGCTAAAACATTCATACATTGCTATTGGTCCTCTTAACACAAATAAAAGATAAACTTAAGTTTTGCTTACTTACCTAAGATCTTTTAATGACTTGTGTTTGTCACTTAACAACTTGCATTGATTTCTTTCCTTTCATGCAGCTCCAGAGAGTGTTGGTGTGGAGGAGGTGTGCGTAAGCAAGTGGGGCTTCATCATCGCTCTCATCATCACAGCACTACTGGCCCTAGTGGCTGTTGCTGTGGCAGTTTCCTGTTGGCTCATGGCTTATAGACGCAGACCAAAGCATGGCGGACCTCTGCCTCACCCACCAGAGTTCCCGAACCCTCTCTTTACCACACCAGAACCCTTGGCTGAGCCCTCACCTGATTATTTATCCTGAGGAATAATGTCAAGGTATATGGGTTTCCTTAACCCTTCTTAATACTGTGATGGACTCATCTCATAGATGAACTACTCTGAACCAGACTACCTGTAGCAAGTGATTAGGAAACAGGATTTGAAAAAAAAATAAAAAAGATATTGTGCAACAAACCAATCATTGACTATACTGTCAAGATACTATAGCAGATTAAGTATTTTTGAGATGGTTGACTGACCAGTAAACATTAGTGGCACGCACTCCCTTGACAAATGTCCTAAGTTCCGCAGAAACCACTGGTACAGATTGCACGGTGACATCTGAACTCGTGCAATAGAGCAAATAATGGAAGAATTAATGAACACAAGTTTGTAATATCAGTGCAAAATAAATTTGAACCTCGTATATTGCGTGTTAACTCTGCTGTAATTATTGACAAGGTATTTTGGGCATCATTTTGGAAGCTACATAGCAGTGGCAGAGTCCCTGTAAAAGAAAGCAAACTTAATCCGGTAGCTTTCAGAAGGCAAGATATTTAACTGATCAAGTATTCCAAAGAATCCTGTATGTTCTTTCCTTTATCATCAGTTAAGAGATGTCTTAGAATACTATAACATAATATTAGGTGCTTATGGACAAGTCCCTGTTATGTCCATCTTCATCAAGTGTCAAATGTAAATGGAAAGCAGTTTTCACCCTCATTCACATTGTACAAGAATGAAGTTCATCTTGACATCAGAGTCAATGAGGGAAAAACTGCTCGCCACATTAGTGTATAAAGCTGGTCCGCCATGGCGGCTATGGGGAGTCACAGATGGTTATTGGCAGCTGATGCTGCAATTGGTTATCTAGTGGTTAGCTGTCTGTCCAATATTTTAGAAATGCACAAAGGTTGACCTCCCCCTATCTACTTGGCAGGACTGAATAAGTGGTTATCAAAATGTGTTAAGTTATATATGTGCACGTAGATGGTAGACTCTATGAGGGGTTGCTGTTGAGACATTTTACTTTCTTGTACTAAATGCAGCACCTCTGGTCACCAGAGCTACGCATAAGTGACTGTCATCATTTGCTAAGCGCTCTTTTTTTTTTGTTTGTTTTTTCATATATATATATATATATATATATATATATATATATATTTTCATCTTATGGAAGGGTAAGGGCTGTCAGGCATCTTTGGCCATTCTTCAGTCAAGCCTTCCTCAATAAACCATTTACAAGTCCAAGGACAGATAATACTGATGCTTCCAACATTAGATATTTTAAAAAATATGAATATGTATAGCTCCTAGAGTCAATTGTGTAATCAGTTAGTCTAACAGTCACGCCTGATTTGCTCGAAATAAACGAATCTTGCGCTCACTAAATACTCAAGGCAAGCCAACACTTAAGTGTCCTGTTCTAACTCGGTCAATATACACTGACTTTAACAAAGGCATATTTCTCTCACTTGTTAAGTCCACATTTCTGTGATCTGTGCTTTGGTGCATTGCTTTAAAGCCAATATGCCTTTGTTCGACTCATGGGTAACATTTTTAATATTTTTCGAGTAGGTGACGGGTTCCTCTTTCTGCAAAACAAAAAGCATTACTTGTAAACTCTATCTTAAATCAAAATAAAGGGTCTTGGGTTTTCCAACAAATGAGATGTGTGCAGTGTGGCTTGCCTTTTACCCACTTGTTCTCCAACTAGTAATAATATAACTTTCTGTGCTTTAAACAAGTTTTAATATGTCTCACCCTGTAACAAATAAAAGTTACTGAATAAAGGATATGGAATAATTTAAAGATTTTACTCCACTTAAATTAGCATAGATGGTTGTGGTCACCCTAGGATACCATGGCCGAACTATGCACTATATGTTACGACACTTGTGTATGCCCTTGACTAGAAATGCTTTATAGAAAGTAATGTCCACCTAGACTACATTAAATACCATTGTCGCTATGTGTACTGCATGCTACACACAAATTGTAGATGGAAAAAGGTTC
Source organism: Panulirus ornatus (assembly GCF_036320965.1). Lineage (NCBI taxonomy): Eukaryota > Metazoa > Arthropoda > Malacostraca > Decapoda > Palinuridae > Panulirus > Panulirus ornatus. Next base: position 1,268,329 of record NC_092284.1, read on the forward strand.
AAGTGAAAAGATACATACAATGATAACAATGAGTTTTTACTTATCTCTACAGTGGTCCATCGTTATGCAGGACAATATAAAACTATCTTGTATGGACAGAGGAAGGTGCCATGGAAAGGTAGGTGGGGTAGTATCAGCATTGATCTTTCATTACCTACAAAATGACAAAAAAATTCTGCTATCATCTTGCACATGTTTAACAGAAGAACCACAACAAAACCCACCGATAAGTTACACAAAAAATTCATAAAATTGGTAAACAGCTTTTTCAAGTGCATGATTAAAGCAGATAAGACCATATTTCAATAGTGTGCTCAAAACTTTGTCTTCTATACACAGTGTTGGCTTTAAAGGTCAACTCAATGCACAAACCTTCTAATTTTGGATAACTGAGATTTGGAATTACCTGCCACTTCAAAGGTCTTTAAGGTCATTAATGTCCTAAATTCGAATAACTATGCAAACCCAAGCTTTATACATATAACCAACTGTCACAATACAGTACCACCACCTAAGCTATATAAACAAGTTCCCAATAAGTCTATGTACTTATGATCTGCTTGCCAGGGCATCCTTCAAGAAATTCCAGCAAATTCCTATTTTTATTTACTACCACTGACTATGCATTACTTTTGCAATGGCACAACTTTAACATGAGCAAAAATAATCTGAAGAAATCATTTGTAAGTAAAAGAAAATACAACAAAAAATTTAAACATTTCAAAGTGGCAGTGCAATTAAGGGATGTAATCAGTTCTGATTATGTTAGTAAGGAGTGTTCAACACCTACAAGACTCCAGTAGATCTACAGAATGCAGTCATATAATATTTGACCAATTCTGTAAACCCCTAAATTATTTGACTTCTGTTAGCAGAATTAATTTTCTACACAAACATTTCCAAACTTAGCGAAGAAGAATCAGAAAAATGAAGTGACCTCATACTCGTACACTCTGCCTGTCATGCATAATGTGAAAACAGCACCTACCTAAAACACACGTGTCTTCATAAGCCCTTAGTGCATACTGCCCCATACACAACAACGATCCAGATAATTTTGTTCCAGCCACATCTCCCACCCTCCTAAATGTTAAATTTAAATCAGACTGTGGTATCCCCAGCCTCCTTTCAATTCATGGTCTTCTCATCCCCCTACCTCCTTCCACTTCTGACACATGCATCCCCTTTCTTCATCTGTCATCTATCTCCACACCATTTCAGCACACCCTGGTCAGCTTTTAATCAGACTGCACATATCACAATTTCCTTTAACACCTTCATTCTCTGCAAGAGCAAATGCACATCACACCCATGTTATCCTTGCACATAATTTCCAACATAACCCACTTCCATTCTCTCGCAAGACTCGAGATTCATCTACACAACACTGCTGGAAGTACTATAACTTCAAACATATACCAATCTTTGTCCTTAAAGATGCTGACCTCATTCAACTACAAACTTCAATGAATGCAAGACCTTAGCTCCCATCTCCCACCCTATGACTCACTTTAGCCACCATGGTTCCATAAGCTACCATGTCCACTCCCAGTCAATGGCAAACGGCAAATGATTCATCTGTCATGCCCCCCTTCCCCAGCATTCACCTGTACAAAGTGAAACAACACATCCTTGACACTAACACACCACTGAAATCCACTCATACTTCTCCCAACTCATAATGCCTTACTCTCAGAACAACAACTCGCTCCACTTGGTAACCTTCGAACTACCCCGTACATTTGCAACACCTTTACACAAGCCTCTCTCGCCCATCATACACTTCCTCCAGATCTGCAAATGCTACTACAATTCTCTCTCTTTTCCCTTTCCCCAGGTATTTCTCGTTCATATTCAAAGCAAACATCCTAATTAACACATCCTTTACTAAAGATAAAGCCACATTCTTCCAAACCAGTCTGATGTTCTGTGCACGCAAGAGTAATCCACTCGATCACCCCATTTCCACACACCTTGCCAGGTATACTGCACAAAAATATACCTCTAATTTGATCATATAGCATAGTAAAGGGATGTGAACAAACAACACCATTCTTCTATTCCTGGTCCTCACTCACTCAACAGGTATGACAAAATGAGTATAATTTTTCCCACTTGCCTTTATATAATAAGGGCTCTATACATGCAGTCTCTCAGTCCCCAGGAACCACCTTGGGCTGTATAAATGTTGAATAGCCTGACTAACCAATCATCACCTTTCTATGAAACTCAACAGCAATCCCATCCACTCTAGACACTTTACCACACTCGCATCTTACCAAATCTCTCACTGCTGCTCACTTGACAACAAACCTCTAAACATGCCAACTCATTCCAGACATCCATATCCACCATCCTATCATCGAACAATCATTCATCCTTCATAATACTCACTCCAATTCTTTTTATCTATGCTTGTTACTACTTCCCCACCTACTACCCTGTCACTAATTTGGTTTCTTGTTCTCTCACTCTCTTTCAGATGTATTTTCTCGTTCTCCCTGAATTCTATCAACACCATGCACAATTTCGCTGCCTCTCTCATCTGCCCTCTTTTTCAGATCCTATACTTTTTACTTGACCTGCCAATTTCTCTTGTTCACCTCCCTCTTGCTTGCCCTCCTTCCCTTCAGGTAAATTCCATATAACTATTTTCTCTAAATAGCATTTTAACTACCTAAACCAACCATTCACTACCCTCCCTTTGTAATTATCCTACATCCCACCTTCCAAATGCCATACATTTCACCTTAACATCTCAGCTCTGCTTCCCCAATTATCTTTCACACCCTTCCTTATTTTTACTCACTATGCCAATTTTCACCGAATTTCTTGGTATCTCTGCAAACACGCTTCTTTTCCAACCTCACACCTTCACCACCTATGTAACAAATCCTTCCCACTATCTACATCTCTGATGCCCATTCCCTTTGGGATCTCCTTCAAGAGAGTGGCCATGGCAAGTTTCCATAACCGTTGAACTCTGTGTACGTTTTAGCCTATAGTGCCTCACCCATAACGTGCCACTGTCAATGTAACTAGCACAGTTTTCAGAGGCTGCTACCTAATGTTCCTACTCATCTTCCCCTCTTCCTAAATCATCACAAACTTTCAAACTTGCTTCTACCAAGAAATGACCAGACATCTAATCTGTCAATCTCAGTTTTTCACATCCAAAAACCTCACCTTGGCACAGCAGTCAATAAAAGTACTTAATCCAATAATTTTCATTGATCCCTAACCCCAACCTCCCAATTCAACCTGTCTGTACCTGATTCTCCTTTTTTCAACTGTTTTCTCAATCCCCAATCATTTTTTCAGCATACAGCTTGACTAGCTGTTCCACATTTACATCAAATACATCTTGCCCTCCTTTTATAACCTCAACTATTAAATCATCCACTCATGAACTGATTTTCTACTATCAAGATTTCATGATTTGCATCAAAGGTAACTGATGCACTAACTCAGATCCTCCCAAATAGCATCCATTTCTTATGCCTCTCACTATCCAGCTCATGTGGTTCACTTTCGTTCTATCCTTAAATCTAAAACTCTCTTCCTTACACATTCTAAACATACCCCAAAGCTCCTTCACTCTTGCCCTCAAATAAAACCCAGACTTTACCCTGAGCATTTCCCACACCTGTCCCTTGAACTTTAGTTTCACTCAGTCAAAATATGTCCAGGCTCCTCTACCAAACACTGCACCCTATCTCTCCTAGTTTCTCATTCTGGGACTCTTAACAGCTTCAGGGGTATCCTCCACATCAGAGCAGGGTAAGGTGACGTCCTTAATGACAACATACTTTTGAAGTCACTGATGGTGATATGACCGCATCCAAGGTGACTTCTTGCTTGCAATGTTACCACTTGCAGGTGAAGCCTGCTACACCCATTTATGTTAATACTACCACATATACATAAAACAATCATCTCTAAGCAGAGTTCAGATCCATGCTGTCCTGGTGGTGGGCTAACTTCCAAAAACTAAGGCTTAAAACATAGGTTTAAAATCCCATCCTATTCTAGTTAGTATTGCCAAATTGCATTTTTCTGGGAATAAAACTATCCCTGGCCACAGACTTCCTTATTCATCTGAAGAGAGAAATAATTCCTTTTACCTATATGTTCGTGACATGGGAATCTAATACTGCCTGAAATGTTTATTGAAAAGTTACTCATTTTAACACTCAAGAACAGACAAATAACTAAATGACCAGACAAAGACAAAAACTTAGGGCAATTAATATAATTATAGGAATTGGCTTCACTGGTAAATAAGTAAATATGGATCAAGAAGTCAGAGGGGAACTACACTTTTTATAAATTTTCAAAAGGCTAAGACAGATACCACAACTGCATGGTTTCTAAACTAGCATGGAGCCGTCTTATTCAATTTGAGGAAAATCTAAAGTTAATATGGTCAGTATTAAACAACAGTTTTCATTTTGAACCGTTGTATTACAATTTCACTAAGCCACCTTAGACCTCAGAATCCAGTTTTCTACAAAATCATACACAATACAAACAAAGCAGCATAAATCGTGGAATGCATTATCATAAAATGAGTAGCCACTCTTAAATGCTAAAGATCTGTTTTCCAGATCTAATCATAAAACACTGCAAGTTATAAGGCCCTTTATCTTACCCTATATTTAATTACAGGCAGGACTTGTATAAAATATCACTTACATCATATGAAGAATGCTTGCCACAATGACTGAGCCACTCCATAAACCTTAACAAATCATTGTGTTCAATTCTCTACTAGTGAGATGAAGGCATGGTGTCTAAAATGCCACTAAGTACCTTTAAGCATCTCTTGGCATACCTATCAAAATATAAATTCACTTTAAGGATATGTTATGCAACAGTGGGAACTTCACCCATACTGGCTGAATGGAGAAAAGCATACAGCAATAACATGCAACAGAAGAACCAGGCAAATTACAGCTTTTGGATGCTATCTGAGCATTGTTGTATGAATGATGACTACAAGGCCAGCCACGAAACAGACTCGTGGGCAAGTCATCATACAAAAACTAGTGTTAGAATAAGTAGAACTTCTGCAGACCAAACATATCTACTTAAAATAAGTACCATTTTTATAAATGTACCCTTGTTTTATCATGAAATTAACACTAGACCTTACATATTAATTGAATGTGTATGATGCTTAAATCAAAACCATACATACAGCCTCTATGTATCACAACGCAAATTATAAATAAAACGCTCTACCAAGTCTTATATTGTACAAAAGAGGCTACTTTCATCATTAAATCAATCACAAATATGAAGTGTACCAATATTCAAAGGGCTAAATCTTTCAAAGACATGACCCACTAATTGGATGATCAAGTGATATCGATGAGAGGGGAGGAGGTGGCTGGCTGGTGTGGGTAGCGGATGGGCAAACGGAGGGGCGTGCTAGCCAAACCTGCCTCAGGGCCACCTGTACCTGTGAAAGAGGCCTGACTAACTAACTTTCCTCGAGTCAGTGTGTGTGTACAAATATCTATCGACATGCACAAGTATGCGTAGAAAGAAAGTTTAATGCAAAGAAACAGGCAACATAAAAGAATAAAAACACCCACATGCAAGCATTTCTAGATGGATGGACAAGTCAACCTTGTCCTAAACCTAGTGACAACTCCACAGCAAGAAATCTGTTACTTAAACCTTCCAGTGGCAAATACTGGATTAAAAATAACATGTGGATAAGAAAATGTTTGGCATGTTATTCACACTATACATCCCAAAACCACTGTATGCTCAAGTTTAATCATCAAACTTACTGAAGCACAAACATAATTGTAAGAGTTCAAAGAGAAGCAAGCTGGGGAAGCCAAGCTACAAAGGGTTTGTGGATAGTCAATGTGTTTACTATGAAGAGGAGAGTAATGTATGACCAAATCATAGCCTTCAAATTTCTGAATCGCTTTGATACCAACACCAATCAGTTCTTTGTGTCAGGCAAAAAGCATAAAAGAAAAAACTTTAAATGGACATATAAAACTACTGCTTTTGTAGCAGTGGTGAATGAGTGTAGTAAACCAACAAAATGATGAATGCTTCCAGCATGCAGTTTAAAAAGCTGACCGACGTGTAGAAAGTTCAAACAATGGGGAACCACACAAGTAAAGCTCCCTCCAGAAACCAAACAAGCAGGTAATTACGCACAGCAGGCAGGCAAAAAAGTGCTGACAGCAGAGAAACAGCTTACATCTATATCTACAGGAGCAACAAACCACTGTTTTGAAGGTAATGGAATGGGTGTGTGCTTTCAGATATCCCCTAAAATATTCTTAGATTATAAGAATATCACTGGAGTGGAGATGAATAAGCAAACACTACAAGGGACTGCCTAGAAGGAAGCGCTAACGAAGGCCAAATCTGTGCCACCTAAATCATTTACCACCCCATTATCTTGAACCACCAAGTACACAATAATCATTTATATTCTATTTTGCTTTGTCGCTGTCTCTCGCGTTAGCAAGGTAGCGCAAGGAAACAGACGAAAGAATGGCCCAACCCACCCAAATACACATGTATATACATACACATCCACACATGCAAATATACATACCTATACATCTCAACTTATACATATATACACAGACACTTTTTTTTTTTTGCTTTGTCGCTGTCTCCCGCGTTTGCGAGGTAGCGCAAGGAAACAGACGAAAGAAATGGCCCAACCCACCCCCATACACATGTATATACATACGTCCACACACGCAAATATCCATACCTACACAGCTTTCCATAGTTTACCCCAGACGCTTCACATGCCCTGATTCAATCCACTGACAGCACGTCAACCCCGGTATACCACATCGATCCAATTCACTCTATTCCTTGCCCTCCTTTCACCCTCCTGCATGTTCAGGCCCCGATCACACAAAATCGGTTTCACTCCATCTTTCCACCTCCAATTTGGTCTCCCACTTCTCCTCGTTCCCTCCACCTCCGACATATATCCTCTTGGTCAATCTTTCCTCACTCATTCTCTCCATGTGCCCAAACCATTTCAAAACACCCTCTTCTGCTCTCTCAACCACGCTCTTTTCATTTCCACAGACATACATATATACATAATTCATTGTCTGCCTTTATTCATTCCCATCGCCACCTCGCCACACATGAAATAACCACCCCCCTCCCCCCTCATGTGTGTGAGGTAGCCCTAGGAAAAGACAAAGGCCACATTTGTTCACACTCTCTAGCTGTCATGTAATAATGCACCGAAACCACAACTCCCTTTCCACATCAAGGCCCCACAAAACATAACATGGTTTACCCCAGACACTTCACATGCCCTGATTCAATCCATTGACAGCACGTTGACCCCAGTATACCACATCGTTCCATTTCACTATTTCACCCTCCTGCATGTTCAGGCCCCAATCACAATCTTTTTCACTCTATCTTTCCACCTCCATTTTGGTCTCCCACTTCTTGTTCCCTCCACCTCCGACAAATATTTCCTGTCAATCTTTCCTCACTCATTCTCTCCATGTGACCAAACCATTTCAAAACACCCTCTTCTTCTCTCTCAACCACTCTTATTACCACACCTCTCTGAACCTACTTGAACTTACTTGATCAAACCACCTCACACCACACTGTCCTCATGCATCTCATTTCCAGCACATCCACCCTCCTGCGCACAACTCTATCTGTAGCCCACGCCTCGCAACCGTATAACATGGTTGGAACCATTATTCCTTCAAACATAGCCATTTTTGCTTTCCGAGATAATGTTCTCGACTTTCACACATTCTTCAACGCTCCCAGAACTTTTGCCCCCTCCCCAACCCTATGATTCACTTCCGCTTCCATGGTTCCATCCGCTGCCAAATCCACTCCCAAATATCTAAAACGCTTCACTTCCTCCAGTTTTTCTCCATTCAAACTTACCTCCCAATTGACTTGACCCTCAATCCTACTGTAAATACTAACCTTGCTCTTACATTTACTCTCAGCTTTCTTCTTTCACACACTTTACCAAACTCAGTCACCAGCTTCTGCAGTTTCTCACATGAATCAGCCACCAGCACAGTATCATCAGCGAACAACAACTGACTCACTTCCAAAGCTCTCTCATCCACAACAGACTGCGTACTTGCCCCTTTCCAAAACTCTTGCATTCACCTCCCTAACAAACCCATTCATAAACAAATTAAACAACCATGGGAGTATCACACACCCCTGCCGCAAACCTACATTCACGAGTACCAATCACTTTCCTCTCTTCCTACACGTATACATGCCTTACATCAATAACTTTTCACTGCTTCTAACAACTTGCTTCCCACACCATATATTCTTAATACCTTCCACAGAGCATCTCTATCAACTGTATCATATGCCTTCTCCAGATCCATAAATGCTAAAGACAAATCCATTTGCTTTTCTAAGTATTTCTCGCATACATTCTTCAAAGCAAACACCTGATCCACACATCCTCTACCACTTATGAAACCACATTGCTCTTCCCCAATCTGATGCTCTGTACATGCCTTCACCCTCTCAATCAATACCCTCCCATATAATTTACCAGGAATGCTCAACAAACTTATACCTCTAATTTGAGCACTCGCTTCTATCCCCTTTGCCTTTGTACAATGGCACTATGCAAGCATTCCGCCAATCCTCAGGCACCTTACCACGAGTCATACATACATTAAATAACCTTACCAACCAGTCAACAATACTGTCACCCCTTTTTTAATACTTTCCACTGCAATACCATCCAACCCCGCTGCCTTGCCGGCTTTCATCTTCCGCAAAGCTTTTACTACATCTCTGTTTATCAAATAATCTTCCCTAACCCTCTCACTTTGCACACCACCTCGACCAAAGCACCCTATATCTGTAAGGATCAGGTATTTGCTTTGAAGAATGCATGTGAGAAATACTTAGAAAAGCAAATGGATTTGTATGTAGCATTTATGGATCTGGAGAAGGCATATGATAAAGAGTTGATAGATATGCTCTGTGGAAGGTATTAAGAATATATGGTGTGGGAGACAAGTTGTTAGAAGCAGTGAAAAGTTGTTATCAAGGATGTAAGGCATGTGTACGTGTAGGAAGAGAGGGAAGTGATTGGTTCTCAATGATGTGTGATGTCTCCATGGTTGTTTAATTTGTTCATGGATGGGGTTGTTAGGGAGGTGAATGTAAATTTTGGAAAGAGGGGCAAGTATGCAGTCTTTTGGGGATGAAAGATGTTGGGAAGCGAGTCAGTTGTTGTTCACTGATGATACTGCGCTGGTGGCTGAATCATGTGAAAAACTGCAAAAGCTGGTGACAGTTTGGTAAAGTGTGTGAAAGAAGAAAGCTAAGAGTAAATGTGAATAAGAGCAAGGTTATTAATATTAAGTACAGTAGGGGTGAGGGACAAGTCAATTGGGCAGGAAGTTTGAATGGAGAAAAACTGGAGGAAGTGAAGTGTTTTAGATATCTGGGAGTGGATTTTGGCAGCGGATGGAACCATGGAAGAGGAAGTGAATCATAGGGTGGGGGAGGGGGCGAAAGTTCTGGGAGCGTTGACGAACGTGTGGAAGTCGAGAACATTATCTCGGAAAGCAAAAATGGGTATGTTTGAAGGAATAGTGGTTCCAACAATGTTATATGGTTGCAAGGCGTGGGCTATGGATGAGATGTGCGCAGGAGGGTGGATGTGCTGGAAACGAGACATTCGAGGACAATATGTCGTGTGGGGTGGTTTGATCAAGTAATAGGGTAAGAGAGGTGTGGTAAGAGTGTGGTTGACAAAGAAGAGGGTGTTTCGAAATGGTCTGGTCACAAGGAGACAATGAGTGAGGAAAGATTGACAGAATGTGTGTGTCAGAGGTGGAGGGAACGAGAAGTGGGAGACCAAATTGGAGGTAGAAGGATGGAGTGAAAAAGATTTTGAGTGATTGGGGCCTAAGCATGCAGGAGGGTGAAAGGCGTGCAAGGAATAGATGAATTGGAACGATGTGGTATACCGGGGTCGACGTGCTGTCAATGGATTGAACGAGGGCACGTGAAGTGTCTTGGGTAAACCATGGAAAGTTAAGTGGGGCCTGGATGTGGAAAGGGAGCTGTGGTTTCGGTGCATTATTACCTGACAACCAGAGACTGAGTGTGAGCGAATGTGGCCTTTGTTGTCTTTTCCTAGCACTACCTTGCACACATGAGGGGGGAAGGGGTTGTTATTTCATGTGTGGCAGGGTGGCGATGTGAATGAATAAAAGCAGACAGTATGAATTATATACATGTGTATATATGTATATGTGTATATATAATATGTATACGTTGAGATGTAAAGGTATGTATATGTGCATGTATATACATGTGGGTGGGTTGGGCCACTCTTTCGTCAATTTTCTTGTGCTACCTCGCTAACGCGGAAGATAGCGACAAAGCAAAATAAATACTTAAAACATGATATAATCACAAGCTCAACTATAACAATATGATGGAAAGTAATAAACATTCAGATAACAGTGATAAACATTCATTCAAACAGCAACCGAGATAATTCATGTAAGGAAGGAATCCATATTAGCCATGGACTTACTTCTTTTAGTTTTGGATGATATGGGTTTGAGCATTGGCGGCGTGGAAGTGGCATTGCCTGTGGGCGGGTTTGCAGGGTTGAGCAGCAAGTCACTGGAGGAGTGTTGCCTACGTCCAGGAGGTAGTACAGGTGCTAGACTCCCAGAGAGGCTAGTAGTTGTCGTAGATACGCCTGAGCTCAATCCTGATACACCCACAGTTCCTCCAGCAACACTACTGGTGCCCACTGACTGGACGACTGTAGCTTCTTCAGAAAGAGTGCGGGCATGGGGTGAACGTCGAGCAAGGCCACGAGTGTGGGCAGGGGAGCCTGGGACGCTGGAACTACTCACACTAACTGTCTCGCCTACCATGTGGATCAAAGGTTATGAGACTACCTATTCCCCTTTAATAGCATCTTATGATAATAAAGTCCCTATGACAAATTCATATGGGTAATCTTAACGAGGATTACTTATGAAACTACTGTAAAGCCTATCTTTGTCTACCATAAGTTCCATTCCAAGTTTAATGGTGTGGAACAGGTACATACAGACTTTCCAAACATCTACACTCTTACTTAATCTACACCCTTTGAGTTAATACAAGACATATACACTTCTGTACTTGTAACGTGTGCTTCTTCATATTCTAAGCAGACTTCACACTTCTGTACTTGTAAAGTGTATTTCATTTTCTAAATAGACTTCATTTATAAGGGCTTCTTAGTTTTCCACTTTTCACACTAACTTGACCAAGTGTCACCAATGTCTCCATTCATATGTAATCCATAAACAAAATACTGTACTTCCACTATATAATGCAATCCCCAATCATTCCCCTAGCATTTTCATCTAAAATATCTATTCCTTAACAATTCTCTCACCACATCTATCATCTCTTGCAGTCTACCTCTCTTCCAAGCACCTTCTACTTTACAAACACATCATCCTCTGAAAAGGTCAAACTCATGCCTTATAAAGCTTAGAATCCTTCAAGCTTTTTCTGTTAAATTCAAACAATTCTGATAGATTACAAGCTTCGTACCAGCTTCTGCGAAACACATGTGATTCAAATGTTGCAAACATAATTCAGACCATGGACCCAATGAGGAGGGAATTCAAAGGTCACAAGTACTAATCACTTCACTTAGGCAACTTAAACATAACCTCTACTTCAGGGAGTAGGATTCTTCAAAAACAAACTCTTAGGTTAAACCATTCTGAACATATATATATCCCTGGGGATAGGGGAGAAAGAATACTTCCAACACATTTCCTGCATGTCATAGAGGTGACTAAAATGGGAGGGAGCAGGGGGCTGGAAATCCTATCCTCTCATTTTTAATTTTCCAAAAGAAGGAACAGAGAAGGGGGACCAAGCGAGGATATTCCCTCAAAGGCTCAGTCCTCTGTTCTTAATTCTACCTCGCTAACGTGGGAAATGGCAAACAGCATGAAAAAGTTATTTATTTATTTATTTATTTTACTTTGTCGGTCTCACAAGCTCTTTTTTATACTCTGTTGCTGTCTCCCGCGTCAGTGAGGTAGCGCAAGGAAACAGACGAAAGAATGGCCCAACCCACCAACAAACATGTATATACATACACATGCACATATACATACCTAAACATCTCAACGTATACATATTCATACACACAGACATATACATACATACACATGTACATAATTCATACTGTCTGCCCTTATTCATTCCTGTCGCCACCCTGCCACACATGAAATGAAAATCCCCTCCCCCCAAATGTGGGCGAGGTAGTGCTAGGAAAAAAAAGGCCAGATTTGTTCACACTGTCTCTAGCTGTCATGTATAATGCACCAAAACCACAGCTCCCCTTCCACATCCAGGCCCCACAGATCTTTCCATGGTTTACCCCAGACGCTTCACATGCCTTAGTTCAATCCATTGACAGCATGTCGACCCCAGTATACCACATCGTTCCATTTCACCATTCCTTGCAAGCCTTTCACCCTCCTGCATGTTTAGGTCCCAATCACTAATCTTTTTCACTCCATCTTTCCACCATCAATTTGGTCTCCCACTTCTTGTTCCCTCCACCTCCGACATATATTCTGTCAATCTTTCCTCACTCATTCTCTCCATGTGACCAAACCATTTCAACACATCCTCTGCTCTCAACCACACACTATTACCACATATCTCTCTTACCCTTTCATTACTTACTTGATCAAACCACCTCACACAACACTGTCCTCAAACATCTCATTTCCAGCACACCCACCCTCCTCCACACAACTTTATCTATAGCCCATGCCTCAACCATATAACCTTGTTGGAACCACTATTCCTTCAAACAATCCCATTTTTGCATTCCAAGATAACGTTCTTGACTTCCACACATTTTTCAACGCTCCCAAAACTTTCACCCCCTCCCCAACCCTATGATTCACTTCCACATCCATGGTTCCATCCACTGCCAAATCCACTCCAAGATATCTAAAACATTTCCTCCAGTTTTCTCCATTCAAACTTACCTCCCAATTGACTTGTCCCTCAACCCTACTGTACTATTAACTCTTATTCACATTTACTCTCAGCTTTCTTCTTTCACATACTTTAACAAACTCAGTCACCAGCTTTTGCAGTTTCTCACCCGAATCAGGCACCAGTGCTGTATCATCAGCGAACAACAACCGACTCACTTCCCAAGCTCTCTCATCCACAACAGACTGCATACTTGCCTCTCTTTCCAAAACCCTTGCATTCATCTCCCTAACAACCCCATCCATAAACAAATTAAACCACCATGGAGACATCACACACCCTTGCCGCAAACTGACATTCACTGAGAACCAATCACTTTCCTCTCTTCCTACACGTACACATGCCTTACATCCTCGATAAAAACTTTTCACTGCTTCTAACAACTTGCCTCCCACATCTCTATCAACTATCATATGCCTTCTCCAGATCCATAAATGCTACATACAAATCCATTTGCTTTTCTAAGTATTTCTCATACATTCTTTCAAGCAAACACCTGATCCACGCATCCTCTACCACTTCTGAAACCACACTGCTCACATACATTCTTCAAAGCAAACACCTGATCCACACATCCTCTACCATTTATGAAACCACACTACTCTTCCCCAATCTGATGCTCTGTACATGCCTTCACACCCTCAATCAATACCCTCACATAAAATTTACCAGGAATACTCAACAAACTTATACCTCTGTAATTTGAGCACTCACCTTTATCCCCTTTGCCTTTGTACAATGGTACTATGGAAGCATTCCACCAATCCTCAGGCACCTCACCATGTCATTAAATAACCTTACCAACCAGTCAACAATACAGTCACCCCCTTTTTTAATAAATTCCACTGCAATACCATCCAAACCCGCTGCCTTGCCGGCTTTCATCTTCCGCTAAGCTTTTACTATCTCCTCTCTTTACCAAATCATTTTCCCTAACCCTCTCACTTTGCACACCAACTCGACCAAAACATCCTATATCTGCCACTATCACAGTCAACAAACCTTCAAAATACGCCATCTCCTCACATCACCACTACTTACCACCTTCACCAATGTTCCCATTTGTTCCCTTGTCTTACATAATTTATTTACCTCCTTCCAAAACATTTTATTCTACCTAAAATTTAATGATACTCTCACCCCAACTCTCATTTGCCCTCTTTCACCACCTGCACCTTTCTCTTGACCTCCTGCCTCTCTTGTAAATCCACTCATTTGCATTATTTCCCTGCAAAAATCGTCCAAATGCCTCTTCTCTTTCACTAATAATCTTACTTCATCCCACCACTAGCTACCCTTTCTAATCTGCCCACCATCCACGCTTCTCATGCCACAAGCATCTTTTACGCAAGCCATCACTGCTTCCCTAAATAAATCTATTTCCTACCCCACTTCCCTTACATCCTTTGCTCTCACCTTTTTCCATTCTGCACTCAGTTTCTCCTGGTACTTCCTCAAGTCTCCTTCCCAAACTCACTTATTCTCATCACTCTCTTCACTATTACATTATCTCTTCTGAAAACCTCTACAGATCTCCACATGCTTCCAGATGCACTTCGCAGTACATTAACATACAAAAGTCTCTCGCGTGCCTATCAATTAACATGTAATCCAACAACGCGTTCTAGCCATCTCTCCTACTTACATACGTATACTTATGTATCTCTCCTTTTTTAAACAAGGTATTCCCAATCACCAGTCCTTTTTCAGCGCACAAATCTACAAGCTCTTCATTTCCATTTACAACACTGAACAGCCAATGTACAATTATTCCCTCAACTGCCACATTGCTCACCTTTGCATTCAAATCACCCATCACTATAACCCGTTCTCATGCATCAAAACTAACACACTCAGCTGCTCCCAAAACACTTGCCTCATGATCTTTCTTCTCATGCCCAGGTGCATATGCATCAATTATCACCAATCTCTCCAGTCACTTTCAGTTTTAACCATATCAATCTAGTTTACTTTCTTACAAAGAGGACATACGTGTCAAAGGTGGAGTGAACAAGAAGTGGGAGACCAAATTGATGGTGGAAGGATGAAATGAAAGATCTTGAGTGATCGGGGCCTGAACATGCAGGAGGGTGAAAGGCATGCAAGGAATAGTGAAGTGGAGCGATGTGGTATGCCGGGGTCGACGTGCTGTCAATGGATTGAACCAGAGCATGTGAAGCATCGGGTAAACCATGGAAAGTTCTGTGGGGCCTGAATGTGGAAAGGGAGCTGTGGTTTCGGTGCATTATACGTGACAGTGTGAACGAATGTGGACTTTGTTGTCTTTTCCTATCACTACCTCGCGCGCATGCGGGGGGAGGGGGGTTGACGACGAGAATGAATAAAGGCAGCAAGTACGAATTATGTACATATGTATAATACATAATATATATATCAAAGGCTCAGTATATTGTCTGTCTTAAATGAAATATAACAGTAAGGAGATTCACTGTTTCTTTTCCGAGCTTTGAATGAAGTGTCATATGCTGTCGCTGGTGTGCAAGTGTAAGTGTGTATTCGGTTGAAGATGGCTACAATTATGTAGGAACTGCTTTGGTTGCTCTACCACAGAAGGTGTTATGTAACATGTACCTGAGCGTCCTCTTGTGACAACGAGCTGCCGCTGTGTGTGAAGGATCTGTCGCAGGTGGTGGTCTAGCACATCCTCATGTTGTCTCGTCACAAGAGGTTTCAGCGACTGACTGCGACTTGGCAGCGTGCCTTCCACCTGTAATGGCACAAAGTGTGTGTTAAGGAGAGTCTAAGAAGGAACGCAGTTTATCTATACCCCCCTAACCTCTTTCTTTAAGAGTGTAAAACATCCCTATACCCTTCTCTTTATTCTCGTTTTGGTTCAATCAGTATTTCTAAATCAAAACCGAGACCTCCTCTTTACTGAAAGGACCCTGTGACATCATGATGGTACCTACCACTACTGTCTTACTTCTGCCTTGCATCCACAGTCACACACACACACACACCAACTACAAGCCATCACGTAGACACTGGACCTGTTACCCATGACCCTGAATGTATGACGCCTGCAGTTTTTTTTTTAAGCCTCGTTATTATGCCACACATTACGTCACAACATGCCACGCCATCACATGCATCTTTCTAGGGGGGGGGTGTGTACCCCACTCCCTCCCCCCAAGCTGAACTGGCCAACACTACCAACCTCCCCCCTTTCCCCTCACCTGCGGAGGAGGAGGAGGAGGAGGAGGATCTTCCTCCAGAGTCTTGGGCACAGGGAAGACGAACACGTTCTTGGCGAGCGTCTTGGGTAGGGAGGTTGGTGGAGGGGACCGTATGAGGTGCTCGTGAACCTCAGAAAGCGACAGGACTCCTTCCTGGCTCTGTGAACAAGGTCAAGTTAATGGTGTTAATACACCGCCATACACGCTCAAACGCATCAAACAAAATAATTTTTTTTAAAGTACTTAATCTACGAATAAATGTAACCAACTCTCTCAAAGAACATGGATAAAGGTTTCGTCCAAACCAATGAGACTAATCCATTAATATCTTTTTTTAAAGTATTTCATCTACGAACAAATGTAACCAACTCTCTCAAAGAACATGGATAGAGGTTTCGTCCAAACCAATGAGACATTAATCCAATAATATGATTTTTAAGTACTTAACCTACGAACAAATGTAACCAACCCTCTCAAAGAACATGGATAAAGGTTTCATCCAAACCAATGAGACATTAAGCCATTAATATCCTTAACCTTCCTTTGAAGAGTTAAAAAAAAAAATTATTATGCATAAATCTTAATCTGTAAATAATTTTTTGTACAGGAGGAAGAGTTTTGACACATTCATGGCCCTCTGCACTTCTCAATGAACTATTTTCTAAGGTATGAGCAGGGAGCCTCGACCCTGCCAATACCTTTCCCCCTGTAAACTGGTGGGTTAATGCAAGGCAAAACTGGAGAGGTTGTGGTACATCAGAGAGAAACGAGTATAGATGTCAGGGCTGTTAGGCGAAGTAATTACATAGAGTAGTTGAGGACCTAATTAGGGCAACTGGGTTGACTATGGACACGAAGGTGTTGTTACCAGTACTTTTACAAGTGTAGTTATTATTGATTGAGGGAGGAACCCCTATAGGGGCGGGGTGTGGATGAACAGCTAGGTTGACTGTGGACCGACTGACGCATCTAGGGTTCGAACCTGTACGTTTGGCCGACCCTGACCGTGACGCATTCCCAGGCCGCCCCATCCCCAGGGTCGGCCTTACTAATAGGGTCGAGCCCTGGTTGCGGTAGTCGGTCCACAGTCAACCCTGCTGTTCATCCACACGCCCCCCTATAGGGGTAGCAACCTGAATCGTCATTAACTACTTACGTAATTACTGGTAACTACACTCGTAATTACAGACATAATAAACCAATTTCATGGGAGAACTTGAGGACATACTAACCCGTCGTGATGCGTCTTGTTCGCCACCTCACCTTTCGTTAATCCCACACTCCATCTTCCATTCCGTGCTGTTCGTTAATCACTAAACCATAAATATGAAAGTTCCTAACAATGACCGACATGATAATTGCTCACCTGGACCGGAATTTCAACGAAAATCAAGCAAGAAAATATTTTTCCAATATGGCGTCCATCGTCACCCGCCTTCCGGCCGGTAACGGACACTTACCACATAAAAAAACGCCGAATCCTCCTCAAATCACCATAGTTCTCCTGTAATTAATTAGTCAAACCATCTACCACATAAAACACCATCCATAAACCAACACTGGACGACGGAGGTGCTGCCTGAACGGCAGGAAAACGCTAAATGAAAGCCGTGGAGACTCACCTGCGAGACAAGCTGGGCTCTGTCTTCGGCCTGGCCGCCGCCGGCGATGGCCGCCACCTCCTCCTCCTCGTTCAGCGTGGTCTGGGAGTCGGCCACCCTCTGCCAACAACATCGTTCATAACCCCCATTATAACCAGCTCTCAAATGGAGACGATATGTAAAGGGAAATTCCGAACACAAGTGGGAAATTTTTTTTTAACTGTATAAAGGTATATCTATGGCATGAGGTTTTTTAAAAAATTTTCAAAGGAGGTGTTTGATTGGTCGCCAGGAGCCAATGAGAAGAGGGCTGTCGATCATTTCTACAAAGAGCACGTCTGATTGGTTCTTGTTTTCAAGGCTAGTTTTCATATTGATGGCTCTGGCCAATTAGATGTCGTCTTTTTAATTATATTCATTATAATTGGCCGGGAGTGAAACATATCTGCTCGAAATTACGTAATTTCCAATTAAAAAATTTGTTTAAAGGAAATAATAATCGAAGATATCAGAGTTTTAAATACAAGAACATTACTATAATGTCGGATATCATAATTAACAATATTTAAGATTATAATAACTACTTACAGAAAAACGTTGAGAGAAATGTTGGTGTATGTGGTTTGCCATGGAAGCTTCGAGAAACTCTACCATTATCTATTGCTATCTTTCAGATTATCTACTGAGGATATATATATATATATATATATATATATATATATATATATATATATATATATATATATATATATATATATATTGCTATGAGTCCACTAGGGGGAAAATGAAACAGGGTAAGTTGCCAAGTGCAGTTTCGTGTAATAATCACATCATCAGGGGAGACACAAGAGAGAAATATAACAGTCAGTTGATATACATCGAAGAGACGAAGCTAGGACGCCATTTGGTAAACAAGTGATTGTCCAAAACATACAACGAGCGTTCATAAACTTATCATTTTACAAATCTTATCAACAATAAAGTTATCTAATTTGTACAGACCATCACTATTATTAAGATTATAATTCTTTGTGTATTTAATAATAGAAGATTCAATGATATTTCTCTTGGTAATAGAGTTACAGTTAGTAACTGAGATGGCGTTACTCCAGTCCAATACAATGATCATAGTTTTTAATGTGATTAATAAACAAGGCATTTGGTTCTTGTCCTAGCTTCGTCTCTTCGATGTATATCAACTGACTGTTATATTTCTCTCTTGTGTCTCCCCTGATGATGTGATTATTACATGAAACTGCACTTGGCAACTTATCCTGTTTCATTTTCCCCCGTGGACCCATAGCAATATCTTGATCACGCGCAAAATTGTGATCCTTCCAATATATATATATACATATATATATATATATATATATATATATATATATATATATATATATATATATATATATATATATATATATGAAAAGCTTTTAGAAATAACTTTGAACGATGACCAGCCTACCACTCGTTACTACCACACCACAACCATCTTACCATAACTCACAACCATCCTACCACACTCCTCACAACCATCCTACCACACTCCTCACAACCATCCTACCACACTCCTCACAACCACCCTACCACACTCCTCACAACCATCCTACCACACTCCTCACAACCATCCTACCACACTCCTCACAACCATCCTACCACACTCCTCACAACCATCCTACCACACTCCTCACAACCATCCTACCACACTCCTCACAACCATCCTACCACACTCCTCACAACCATCCTACCACACTCCTCACAACCATCCTACCACACTCCTCACAACCATCCTACCACACTCTTCACAACCATCCTACCACACTCCTCACAACCATCCTACCACACTCTTCACAACCATCCTACCACACTCCTCACAACCATCCTACCACACTCCTCACAACCACCCTACCACACTCCTCACAACCATCCTACCACACTCCTCACAACCATCCTACCACACTCTTCACAACCATCCTACCACACTCCTCACAACCACCCTACCACACTCCTCACAACCATCCTACCACACTCCTCAACCATCCTACCACACTCCTCACAACCATCCTACCACACTCACCTCACAACCACCACCACCACACACCACCATCACAACCAGAACACCGCAACCACAACCACACACCACCACCACAACCAGAACACCACCACAACCACACACCACCACCACAACCACACACCACCACCACAACCACACACCACAACCACAACCACACACCACCACCACAACCACACACCATCACCACACACCACCACCACCACCACCACAACCAGAACACCGCAACCACAACCACACACCACCACCACAACCACACACCACCACCACAACCACACACCATCACAACCACACACCACCACCACCACAACCACACACCACCACCACAACCACACACCATCACAACCACACACCACCACCACAACCACACACCACCACCACAACCACACACCATCACAACCACACACCACCATCACAACCACACACCACAACCACAACCACACATCACCATCACAACCACACACCACCACCACAACCACAACACTCAGGTGTGCCTCCCCACACCCCCAGTTCACAACACAGGTGGGGCAGCGGTAACCACAACACAGCGTGTACGGTTGTAAGGTTGTGAGAAGCCTTCCCCGCCACCTCTTAACTACCACACAAAACGACCAACTACCAGTACTAACAACCTCGTTCGTGCGACCAACCTTCAGTTTGGCTCGGAAGAGACGTGGAGGCGACTCCATCACAACTGCCACAACCACATTAACAACACCACTCTACGATCGTACAACTGCCACAACCACATTAACAACACCACTCTACGATCGTACAACTGCCACAACCACATTAACAACACCACTCTACGGTCGTACAACTGCCACAACCACATTAACAACACCACTCTACGATCGTACAACTGCCACAACCACATTAACAACACCACTCTACGGTCGTACAACTGCCACAACCACATTAACAACACCACTCTACGATCGTACAACTGCCACAACCACATTAACAACACCACTCTACGGTCGTACAACTCGTGACGACCGTTGTGGTCCTTCAAGGGCAACTAACGACCCGTTAAGGCGGCTACAACCAACTGTTAACAGGTGGAGCTGGCAACGGTGGAGCTGGGGTTGCCATACCTTCCAACCATTGTACCAACAGCTACGCTCGTCCCCCCACCATCACCAACAGCTACGCTCATCCCCCCCCACCATCACCAACAGCTACGCTCGTCCCCCCACCATCACCAACAGCTACGCTCGTCCCCCCCACCATCACCAACAGCTACGCTCGTCCCCCCACCATCACCAACAGCTACGCTCATCCCCCCCCACCATCACCAACAGCTACGCTCGTCCCCCCCACCATCACCAACAGCTACGCTCATCCCCCCCACCATCACCAACAGCTACGCTCGTCCCCCCACCATCACCAACAGCTACGCTCGTCCCCCCCACCATCACCAACAGCTACGCTCGTCCCCCCCCACCATCACCAACAGCTACGCTCGTCCCCCCCACCATCACCAACAGCTACGCTCGTCCCCCCCACCATCACCAACAGCTACGCTCATCCCCCCACCATCACCAACAGCTACGCTCGTCCCCCCCACCATCACCAACAGCTACGCTCATCCCCCCCACCATCACCAACAGCTACGCTCATCCCCCCCCACCATCACCAACAGCTACGCTCGTCCCCCCCACCATCACCAACAGCTACGCTCGTCCCCCCCACCATCACCAACAGCTACGCTCGTCCCCCCCACCATCACCAACAGCTACGCTCATCCCCCCACCATCACCAACAGCTACGCTCGTCCCCCCCACCATCACCAACAGCTACGCTCGTCCCCCCCACCATCACCAACAGCTACGCTCATCCCCCCACCATCACCAACAGCTACGCTCATCCCCCCACCATCACCAACAGCTACGCTCATCCCCCCACCATCACCAACAGCTACGCTCATCCCCCCACCATCACCAACAGCTACGCTCGTCCCCCCCACCATCACCAACAGCTACGCTCATCCCCCCACCATCACCAACAGCTACGCTCATCCCCCCACCATCACCAACAGCTACGCTCGTCCCCCCCACCATCACCAACAGCTACGCTCATCCCCCCACCATCACCAACAGCTACGCTCATCCCCCCACCATCACCAACAGTTACGCTCGTCCCCCCCACCATCACCAACAGCTACGCTCATCCCCCCACCATCACCAACAGCTACGCTCATCCCCCCCACCATCACCAACAGCTACGCTCGTCCCCCCCACCATCACCAACAGCTACGCTCATCCCCCCACCATCACCAACAGCTACGCTCGTCCCCCCCACCATCACCAACAGCTACGCTCGTCCCCCCACCATCACCAACAGCTACGCTCATCCCCCCACCATCACCAACAGCTACGCTCATCCCCCCCACCATCACCAACAGCTACGCTCGTCCCCCCCACCATCACCAACAGCTACGCTCGTCCCCCCACCATCACCAACAGCTACGCTCGTCCCCCACCATCACCAACAGCTACGCTCGTCCCCCCCACCATCACCAACAGCTACGCTCGTCCACCCACCATCACCAACAGCTACGCTCGGAGGGAGTGTTGCGCGCCATCTCCCCCCCAGGTCTACAACCCCTCCCCCCCCCACAATCACCAACAGCTACGCTCGGGAGGGAGTGTTGGCGCCTCCCCCCCCAGGTCTACAACCCCCCCTCCCCCCCCCACAATCACCAACAGCTACGCTGTCCCCCACCATCACAACAGCTACGCTCGGGAGGGAGTGTTGGCGCCTCCCCCCCCAGGTCTACAACCCCCCCTCCCCCCCCCACAATCACCAACAGCTACGCTGTCCCCCACCATCACAACAGCTACGCTCGGGAGGGAGTGTTGGCGCCTCCCCCCCCAGGTCTACAACCCCCCCTCCCCCCCCACAATCACCAACAGCTACGTCGTCCCCCCACCATCACCAACAGCTACGCTGTCCCCCACCATCACCAACAGCTACGCTGTCCCCCACCATCACCAACAGCTACGCTGTCCCCCACCATCACAACAGCTACGCTCGTCCCCCCACCATCACAACAGCTACGCTCGGGAGGGAGTGTTGGCGCCTCCCCCCCCAGGTCTACAACCCCCCCTCCCCCCCCCACAATCACCAACAGCTACGCTGTCCCCCACCATCACAACAGCTACGCTCGTCCCCCCACCATCACCAACAGTACGCTCGTCCCCCCAACCATCACCAACAGCTACGCTCGTCCCCCCACCATCACCACAGCTACGCTCGTCCCCCCACCATCACAACAGCTACGCTCGGGAGGGAGTGTTGGCGCCTCCCCCCCCAGGTCTACAACCCCCCCTCCCCCCCCCACAATCACCAACAGCTACGCTGTCCCCCACCATCACCAACAGCTACGCTCATCCCCCCACCATCACCAACAGCTACGCTCATCCCCCCACCATCACAACAGCTACGCTCATCCCCCCACCATCACAACAGCTACGCTCGTCCACCCACCATCACCAACAGTACGCTCGTCCCCCCACCATCACCAAAGCTACGCTCGTCCCCCCAACCATCACCAACAGCTTCGCTCGTCCCCCCCCACCTTCACCAACAGCTACGCTCATCCCCCCACCATCACCAACAGCTACGCTCGTCCACCCACCATCACCAACAGCTACGTCGTCCCCCCACCATCACCAAAGCTACGCTCGTCCCCCCACATCACCAACAGCTACGCTCATCCCCCCACCATCACAACAGCTACGCTCATCCCCCCACCATCACCACAGCTACGCTCGTCCCCCCACATCACCAACAGCTACGCTGTCCCCCACCATCACCAACACTACGCTCATCCCCCCACCATCACCAAAGCTACGCTCGTCCCCCCAACCATCACCAACAGCTACGCTGTCCCCCACCATCACCAACACTACGCTCATCCCCCCACCATCACAACAGCTACGCTCATTCCCCCCCACCCACCTGAACCCCTAAGCAGTGGCTACAATTACTGTATTCCCCCCACCCACCTGAACCCCTAAGCAGTGGCTACAATACTGTATTCCCCCCACCCACCTGAACTCCTACACAGTGGCTACAATACTGTATTCTCCCCACCCACCTGAACCCCTACGCAGTGGCTACAATACTGTATTCCCCCTACCCACCTGAACTCCTACACAGTGGCTACAATACTGTATTCTCCCCACCCACCTGAACCCCTACGCAGTGGCTACAATACTGTATTCCCCCCACCCACCTGAACCCCTAAGCAGTGGCTACAATACTGTATTCTCCCCACCCACCTGAACACCTACACAGTGGCTACAATACTGTATTCCCTCCATCCACCTGAACTCCTACACAGTGGCTACAATACTGTATTCCCTTTGACACCCACGTCCCAACCCCTGCATAGTGGTCCCGGGTCAACCCCATCATATGCTAATTTTATGTAAATATCGAGCGTTAGGCAGACGGCAAAGCCAATTACTTTAACCAAAAAGGTTAAAGAAGAAAAAGGAAGAAAAAAAGTATATTCCATTAGCAGTTTATCTTGGGTTCGGATTCTAGAATTCGCACAATCCGAGGCCGAATTCGAAGAATCGAACACGGCATCAAATTTCCCAGGAAACAGCTGACTTTTGTTTACATGGACGGTCGGCTGGGACCAACGGATCTTAGGGCGATCATGCTAACAACTTCACTACACTTACAACATCAACTCCTTGTTTCTATAACTCGTGTCAATGCCACCTTCAGTTTAAAGCTGCAAGCTGTGTGGTTGTTCGATATTAACCTGTATAGATATGCAGCAGGCAACGTACGAGAGAGTTTCGTACACAAGTGTTGCCTCGTCTTTTAACCTTTTATATATGTACTATGTCTCTATACCCACACATACACAGAGCAGCCTAAGCTAGGTATCTAAATATCAAGAGGAGAGGATGAACACCTAGGCTGGGTGTGGGCAAACCTAGGATTCGAACCCATACAGGCCTGTATTGACTCAGGAACCGTGTAATATATGTGTGTGTGTGTGTGTGTGTGTGTGTGTGTGTGCAAATTGTAGCTGTATCGTCAGCGGACGAAAACGGAGTACAGCTTCCTCGATCACCAAAGGAGGCCACCTTACCCTGGTCCTGCATGAAGCCGCGAGCACCTTACAGAAGAGGGTCTGAGGTTACATTACTAATAAGCTACGTATGATTTTTGTTGGGTCTGTTTGCATTGGCCTCATACGTGTTTACTGGAGGTTCTACACCGGTGGGGGTCCCGTCTCGTGTGTGCGTGTGTATATATGTGCGTGTGTCTACATATACATCCTTCCCCCCCCCCCCCAATATCCCTCATATTTCTACCTTTGAGACCTTACTAATTACCGAGGGGGGGGGGGGTGCGTGCACGGACTGTGACCTAAAAGGTTGTTTATTGACCGGTGAGGCGCAGAGGTCAAGGGTCAAGGTCAGTGGTATATGCTCCTTAAATCTCAGCGCGAGAACGAGAAAGTGCTGCCTGACGTACGATAGCTTCTGGCAGACCTCGCTACCTGACGTACGATACTCGGTGGCCGACACACCTCCGCCGCCAGACGTATGTTATAACCTCACGTGAATTCCGCTGCCACACGAACGATAAATGCGGCCGAAGTCGCTGCCAGCCGCAGAATACTATGGTAAAAACACCTGTCGTGTGTACGATATTAAATGCCCAACGTCGCTGCCAGACATATGATAATGCTTCACTGACGCCTCTGCCAGACGTCCGACATTATCTTACCCTGACTGATTTTTTTAGGATGTAGAAATAGATACAAATAATATAAATATTATTGTTTAGGAAAACAGACGGAGCAAATATTTACCAATTTATTGAAAAATATGTAAAAAAAAAATCTTCAATTTATTCATAAATATGTAAAAAAAAATCTTCAATTTATTCAAAAATATGTAAAAAAATCTTCAATTTATTCAAAAATACGTAAAAAAAATCAATTTATTCAAAAATATGTAAAAAAAATCTTCAATTTATTCAAAAATATGTAAAAAAAATCTTCAATTTATTCAAAAATATGTAAAAAAAATCTTCAATTTATTCAAAAATATGTAAAAAAAAAAAAAATCTTCAATTTATTCAAAAATATGTAAAAAAAATCTTCAATTTATTCAAAAATATGTCAAGTTATCGAACTCACTTGAAGCAAATGTTTTGTTTATATATTTGTGGTTTACATGCGATCAACATCTAAACTTGACATGACTGACTAAAATAATCTTGTGGGCGATCAGCTGTCTGTCACAGTACAATATATTACGTTAGTGGCAATAAAAGAAATTAAATATAAATAAAAACATAAACCCTTCGCCGTGAAGTAAAGGCGTATGTGCAGGCAATGCACGTAATCCCACCAGTTCTTCTTTAACGTCAAATGTGGAGGGAAATGTTGGATTTTATCGATGCATTTATAAAGTCTAGGGCATTGCTCTCTCTCTCTATGACATTTTCCACCCCCCCAAAAAATGACCAATCGGCAACTCGGGGGTGTGTGGGTATGTTTACATATTTTTGGCGGGAAAATGAAAATTCGCGCGTCAGCTGATGGGTTCTGGCGGGAAAGGCAGAACCCATCGCCCTTTAGTCCAGCTCGAACACGAGAAATTTTTAAAGATGTGCCCCACCTCTCCTCCTCCTGTCTCACACACCCCAACGGACCTCTCTCTCTCTCTCTCTCTCTCTCTCTCTCTCTCTCTCTCTCTCTCTCTCTCTCTCTACCTAGCCATTTAGATACTTATCCACAATTATATGTATATATTCTTAAAAGCACACATCATAGGCTTTGCAAAACATATATATATAAAAAACGTGGTGTTAGCCAACACGACCAGATAACGCCAATATATATATATATATATATATATATATATATATATATATATATATATATATATATATATATATATATATATATATATTCCTAAGAGTCCACGGGGGAAAATGAAATACGAGAAGTTGCCAAGTGCAGTTTCGTGTAATAATCACATCATCAGGGGAGACACAAGAGAGAAATATTACAGTCCGTTAATATACAACGAAGAGATCTTTTCTTCATTTTTCTTTCGATCCTTACGTGAGATAAATCGTTAATCCCAAATATACGATTTTGCTCAGTCTGTTTCCTTGCGCTACCTCGCTACCGCGGGAGACAGCGACAAAGTATAATATATATATATATATATATATATATATATATATATATATATATATATATATATATATATATATACGGCATGGTAAAAGGTTATTAACGAGGTGATTGGCGTGAGAGAGAGCCAATATCATTAACAAGACTAACGGGCGTTCCATGAACTACATAAGCGGGTTCCCTTCTGTGCTGGTGAGACGTGGCAGCAAGTGGTCAACCCGCACCAGTGTGTTGCCACCAACGAAGATGTCTTACTGTCAGCAGACAACCACGAGCACCAAGTTGTCCAGAGACCTTCTCTGTCCCCCGCCAAGGAAGCTACACTTATCCTGCTACTGGATGGAGCGCAACCTCGAAGCTGCAGAGGCCTCATAGAAAAGCACCTCGTTGAACAACAACAAGAAAAATAATAATAATAATAATAATAATAATAATAATAACAATAATAATAATAATAATAATAATAATAATAATAATAATAATGTGTGGCGAGGTGGCGATGGGAATGAATAAAGGCAGACAGTGTGAATTGTGTGCATGGGTATATATGTATATGTCTGTGTGTGTATATATATGTGTGTACATTGATATGTATAGGTATGTATATTTGCGTGTGTGTGGACGTGTATGTATATACATGTGTATGGGGGGGGGGGGGTTGGGCCATTTCTTTCGTCTGTTTCCTTGCGCTACCTCGCAAACGCGGGAGACAGCGACAATGCAAAATAAATAAATAAAATATTCT